>NW_028231991.1:840000-860000 GCF_054491065.1 Syngnathus leptorhynchus | reverse complement strand
GAATGTGTGATTCACCGTAATCCGTCTGCGTTAAGTAGACTCCACTGAAGTCATCATTTAACCGCGCTTTTTTTTGTTGAGAAAAACAATAACATCACATTTCTGATGGAGAAAATAACAGAATAATGTAAACACATAATAAAACTCACGAGCATTGTGGACGTCCGCATAGACGATAATATCTATGTACAAAAAAAAACATACGTCATCAATACAATCGCATTATAACAGAATAGTTTATATTTAGGGAAAAAAAAACCTACCTTTCACCATTGCTTTTAAAAGATCCGCAGAACGTAGAGACCGACTTGAGGTGGCTTGAGCTTTGTAAAGGCCTTTTCTGACTGTTTCAACACTTGCACGTCTATATATCCAAATACTTTCCCGCCCTAAAGAACAATCTGACCTGAAAACCCCTCATCGTACCCCCACCCCATTTTTTAACTCCATTTCTCCTCCATACACAAAATTGGACTGAAACTCCATTTCTCCTCCATAGACAACATTGGACTGAGGACCAGCTAATTTCATCCCTCGGAAGATAAGATTCATTTTTTTCACCTCATACTATCATTAAAAAACTTTTTTAAACTGAACATTTTGGGGGGTATGTTTCATAAAACTCAGGGCGGCCTGCACGCACACACATCCCACAGATACACGCGGCGAGGTCATTGCGAGGTCATTGCGAGGTCATAAAAAAAAAAAAACACAACCCCACAGACCACAGATCTTAATCTTCTAAGATCCTGATCTTAAGACCCTAAACATGTACAGACATATTCCCAACCAGCCAAAACATAAACAAAAAGATTTACACTCATCCTGAGATAAATAAACTTACACACCTTACCACTCCTATCTCACGATGAAAGTGAATGAAACACTTAAACACCCCCTACAGGAACCCAGATCCAGACATACGCGGAGGGGTCAGACACCCCCCTGATCTTAAGACCCTAAACATGTACAGACATATTCCCAACCATCCAAAACATAAACAAAACAAGATTTACACTCATCCTGAGATAAATAAACTTACACACCTTACCACTCCTATCTCAGGATGAAAGTGAATGAAACACTTAAACACCCCCTCAGGATGAAAGTGAATGAAACACTTAAACACCCCCTCAGGATGAAAGTGAATGAAACACTTAAACACCCCCTACAGGACCAGGGAAGAAGCAGCACCTCATAACTTTTTTGACCTACACACACACACACACCCACACAAACATTCATACCAAACTCAAACCTTTCATCATTAACGATTCACCATTTCAATAAATAACAACCTAACCCTATTAACCCTATAACCCCATAACCTCGATAACCTCTATGACCTCATAACTCTTAAAAAAAAAAAAAAAAAAAAAATACTTTTTTATTAAGGCCATAAATCACTACTCCATCAAAAGTTGTCACTTTATCCCTAATCCATTCTCTCTCTCGTCTCCCACAGTTCCAACACTTGTCAGAATCTGGTGGGGGTTTTGAACCATATGGGGGCTTGCGACCTTGCTGACATTGACCTCTTCCTCTGCCCCATTGGGAACTTTGGAAGAAGACTGTTGCATCTTCATCTACATGATTATCATCATCATCTAGATGAAATACATCGGACCTTTTGCCTTTCTTGATCACTTTGTCAGCATCTCTGGCCCACTGCATGGTTGTTGTAACACAAGCAGTGTGTGTTTCCACCAAGTGTTTCCGCACCCTGTTGTCTAATTCAGGTGGGGAACCATTGGGGAGCGCATATTTTAGCTGTTGCTGATAAGCACTCTCAGCTGCATCATTGGATGGGATGCCATTATGCACCCTAAATTCTTTTTCAAATGTCAATGGGATGGACTTCTCATCACCTTCAAGGGCTAGAGATTTACTGTTTTTATTTCCCATCTTAACTTGGTATTTTTAGATTTTTCCACTTCTTATTCAATTTTTTTTTTTTTTTTTTTTTTTTTTTACTTTTTTTTTTTTTTTTTTTTTTTCGGATACTCAATGCAGGATTAAATTGACCGTTCAACAACAATTGCCTCTTGGTCAAATTATCCTACCAGTCACACTCTCAACCACACAACATTCATGCAAACAGCTTGGAAAAAACAGACCAAAAAGAAGAAAGAATCTACGCCCTTCTTCAATCAAGAAAAAGAAGCTCTGACTTTTCTTAGCCTGTTCCTTCCCCTGGGGCTAGAACCCCAGCTGTTTCTTAGCTCGGACAAACCAAACCGTAAACTTCATAGCTCGGACAAACCAAACCGTAAACTTCATTGCTCGGACGAACCAAAGCCGTAAACTTCATAGCTCGGACGAACCAAAGCCGTAAACTTCATAGCTCGGATAAACCAAACCGTAAACTTCATAGCTCGGACGAACCAAAGCCGTAAACTTCATAGCTCGGACGAACCAAAGCCGTATATCTTGTGCACCTTTAATTTTTTACGCGTTTACACTTAGGGCTTTAACTTACTTGTCCCCTGGTTCGTTGCACTGCCGGATCCCGTCAATCCACTGTTGTCCGACGAAGGCAGACCTAAGATGCTGGCCCAGCAAAGAATTTACTTGCCAGGTCTTTTCTTTACCAGGTCCTCCTAATGGACGTTGGCTTGTCGACAATGCAGCACGTCGTCCTCCGTCGATCAGCAGTGGGTATGTGGGTCCCGGGTTTCGGCACCAAAATGTTAGGGATGTTCTAACTCTAACTTAATCTGCAAGAACCACACGGAGAGACAGTATGCCCTTTTGAACACTTGCAAGTGGAGAATCTGTTCGGTACTGTAGATACAGCAATGTCCGAACAAAGTCTGCCGTTGCAGTCATGCAAGAGAGTCTTTATTGAGAAAAGAAGAAAGGTGGGGGTGAGAGTCAGCCAAGGTGGGGGTGACATTTGACATGTGTAGTGGGCACCTCAGCAAATGATTAACCACTTGGGAGGGTCCCAGTCTATCTCTCCACAAGGCCGTGGACATAAATTCTAGTGGAGCAAAACAAGGACGCCTCCACACCACCTGGAGAGCTTCAACAAATGAATGGTTCAATTGTTCAGAATCAGGGGAAGGTAAAAGGTTCAAACAAAGTTCATCATTCTAGTCTACATCCCAACATAATCATACGATCAAGATAGTTTATAAACCCTAACAACATGTAAGTGCCTACCTTGCATATCAAGCACTCAGCTTCACAAGGATCACGACCCTGGCAAAAGCACGGGCATTTTTTTATTCAACTCCTCCGTGTATGTGTATTTTCGTTTCGGCATTGCCTTTAAACACTCAGTGTAGACTGGCCAGCCTTCATAGCAAAGTGACTATATTTGAGAAGAAGGGTGTGACTCAGACAATTGCAGATTATACAGTCATGATCAGTGTGTTGAAACTTCAAATGTCAGCCACTGATTGTCCGGTCATTGTTTTTGGTGGAAGGTAAGATTCGCTCTAAATCTCCACAGATGTTACAGAAGGTTGGATTGAACTTTAATTATTCTACCTATATATTAAATACTGTTAATTTTAGGTTTTTTATTGATTATTTAATGGCTAGGTGGCTCGGTGGCGCAGTGGGTAGCACGTCCGCCTCAGTTAGGTGGGTGCGGGTCCAATTCCTCCTCCGGCCCTCCCTGTGTGGAGTTTGCATGTTCTCCCCATGTCCGCGTGGGTTTTCTCCAGGCACTCCGGTTTCCTCCCACATCCCAAAAAAAACATGCTTGATAGGCCAATTGAGCACTCCAAATTGTCCCTAGGTGTGAGTGCGAGTGGTTGTTCCTCTCTGTGTGCCCTGCGATTGGTTGGCAACCAGTTCAGGGTGTCTCCCGCCTACTGCCCGATGACGGCTGGGATAGGCTCCAGCACACCCGCGACCCCCGTGGGGACTAAGCGGTTCAGAAAATGGATGGATGGATATTTAAAGGCTTCAACTAGAACGGGTAGGGAACGCCGGTCGTACGAGAGCCATACTTTGGCTGATTTCCATTTCTCCCCGCTGCATCACACCTGATTCAAATGATCAGCTCCTCAGCAAGCTCTGTAGAAACCTTAAAGATCTTGATCATAAAGTATGTTGCACTATTGGCGAGACGGAAAATAGGCAGGATATTGCTCTCGTAGGACCAAGGTTTCCTATTCCTGAACTAGATATTGGGCTCAAATATTTGCCAAGCCAAATTACGAACTGTATTTTGGTTTCTCTGAGACTGACTCGCACATACAACTCTGAGCCCTATTTTGGTAGACTGCTGCCTTTGCGCTCGGCGTTAAAACAGGCATAACTTCATATTTGTTTACTCAAGCATATTTGGGACCTTGGTGCGCCTTTCATGGTTGTCCATTGCCGTTTCTTCGCCCCCAACTCATCCGAAATTTTGGTAACAAAATTACTCTGGACTAGTGTTCGTGCACTGACAGTGGTATATTTCAGTGTGTTTACGAATTTTGTGCACATCCTATGCCTTACCAGGCATTCCTGACATGTCTCACAGCACATCTAACAATTTGGTGACAAAAAGTAGACTACATACCAGGCTAGTTAAATTATGTAGCTCCGATGGTATAGCATTCGATTGAGGTGGAAGCAGACAAATTCGACCCTTCGTACATGGTGGATGTTGTGGTATTTCATTCATTCATATGACAACAACATAGGATGATGAATTATTGTCGAGATAACACAATTGAACAAACTATAATAAATATCTTAAATAATTTAATCGCACACCTATCGCAATTGAGGTGCAAGTATGTCGGGTTTCTCACTAGTACACAAAATCGGGGGTGGCAGGCAGTCCTCAATTGCCTCAATATTGTTTTAATGCCAGTCATGATGCACGGCTGACTAAATCATCCGTGAGGGCCCGAAGTGTGATTTTACAATTTACCTAACAATGTCTTGCACTGTCCACAATGAGTCTATTTCTGTTTCTGCAATGTCAAATAAGGCGTACTCAGGCATATTGCATTTGGAACACCCTGACTATGCTGCAAATGAGGGAAAGTGCTAGGATTGGCTGCAAAAAGACTAGCTCCATTCATTGCTTTACTTTTGTTACACATGCTATAGTCTTTGATTCAGGAAATTTGTGATCAGGTAATTGATAGAAGACTGCTGTGAAAATATGTCAACGTTCTGTACAATTAGAGTACAACTAGTAATACAATTAGTAATAACTAGATTTATGATTAGAAGATTTTTCGGACTATAAATCGTGGGTTTTTTTTCATAGTTTGGGTGAGGAGGCGATTTGTACTCAGGAGTAGAGATGCACCGATCCGACTTTTTCAGTTTCGATACCGATGCCTTGACTTTGCGTATCGGTCGATGTATGTCTCATCTGAGAAAGATCATCCAATTCACAAGCCAAACAATCACTTGCGGTATGTTTGAGCAATTTTTTATGTAGTAAGAGAACTACCAACAATTTGATTCTTACGTATTCAAGCGGCGACAGCCATGGTGGTGCGTTTTCGCTTTCAAAACTGGCGCTGGTTGATGACGAGGTGGATGGTAACGTTGAAGCCGCGGATGATGATGATTTCTTGCTCAACACCGACCTGGATGTTGATTTGTCGGGGTTGCTGTTCAATACTGCCCCCTTTGGTGAATTCTCGCAGTTGCTGTTCATTACAGGCCCTTCTGTTGAGGCGTGATCTGGAGGTGAAGGCTGCTTTGCAGACAGGGAGACATTATCTGCTTCAAACGGTGGAATTGCCAACTCGGGACACCATAGCTCCGATTCCACCGGGTTGTCCAGCGTGGTGAAAGACTGTCGTCTGGCCTCCTTTGCGTGCCGGGTAGCCGGTTCCTTCAACACACGTGTGAATCGGCGATCTGTTTTTCCCTCCCCGTCTTCTTCATCCGATGAAATTATGATAATGGAATCGGCATAAAGCAACGGTGCGAATTCTTTCAAACATTCTCGACCGCAGTCATCTTTTGCGGAATCAGGATGGCGGGTCCCCGGATACGTAACGGTGCGCTCCGGGCAAATCGGTGTGGAAGTCTGCATGCCGGTGTCAGTTTCATCAGAAGCACAGCCGCGGGGGCTCGGCGGGGAGGATGGAGGTGAACACAAATTAATTACCTCTTTGTGGTGACGTTGCAGGCCTTTCAGAATCTTTGGTTTCGGTTCCTTGTCTGCATCTTGGAAGGTAGGCAGAAGATTTCTGGCGCAGCGTTTGTCAGACATTTTGTCTCGATCAGCGAGATGTTTCTTGGTGAGATTCTTTGAGGTTTGAAGGTTTGGGGGTAGCTTTTTTTCTTATACAGAGCAGTTGTAAACGGTCCACGCCCTCCTCCTCCTCCTGGAGAATTAGGGGTGTGCTTGGAGTCTGGAGTAGGCGGTACTTTGATTGTAGGGGGATGTAAAAAAAATTAGAACGTATTGAGATGTTATTCAAATATGATTTTTTTTCGGGCCCCCACAACCGTGATCCACATTCTACTACACAAATACTGCTCCGTTATCATGGCAGTTAAGGGGTTAATTCTCCTCTGCCACTCTGATAAAGGGACTTGTAGAATCGTCTGAAGAACCCCGCACTCACTGTTGAAAACCTGAAGGCTAAGTAGAGCATCACATATTTCCCCGTCTTCCTCCTCCTCGGATAGCTGAGGTGAAACTTTGAGGCGGAAAAACCAACGGCCATTCGGTCCTAGTCTCGAAATCCAAGTTAGTGTGAGCTCCCCCTTCAGCCCCGTTTCTCCAACAAATTGGGGAAGGAGCTTTGGAAACAATTGACTGACGATGGCCCAGTCATTCGAGTTGAGGGATCCAAATCCGTGGGGCATAGTATATTTGCCATCCTCTTGCATGAAGAAGACTAGTTCGCCGATTGCGTGAAAATAATGATAACCCCAGGAAGAAGTAGGAGTTAAAGACCATTTATTCTCAAGCTCCGCCATATTTAGAGGACTCTGTTGCAATCTTCTGACAAACATATGCTTCTTCCTAGGGGCCTGTAAAAGTCCATCTGCACCCGTGGGTGATACGTGGACCGTCACCGGTGTTTCGCAGATCATACTTCTCAGTAGAAGGTTCAAAAATCGAGATACACAACCTCCACTCCACAGACTCTATATAGCCAACATTGTCGATCCCACCCACTTTTTGCCTTTCATCGTCACGTGTTATATTTGTGTTATATTTTCAAAGATCTTGTTTGAACATTTTTTTTAACTCCATTTCTCCTCCATACACAACATTGGACTGAGGACCAGCTAATTTCATCCCTCGGAAGATAAGATTCATTTTTTTCACCTCATACTATCATTAAAAAACTTTTTTAAACTGAACATTTTGGGGGGTATGTTTCATAAAACTCAGGGCGGCCTGCACGCACACACATCCCACAGATACACGCGGCGAGGTCATTGCGAGGTCATTGCGAGGTCATAAAAAAAAAAAAAACACAACCCCACAGACCACGGATCTTAATCTTCTAAGATCCTGATCTTAAGACCCTAAATATGTACAGACATATTCCCAGCCAAAACATAAACAAAAAGATTTACACTCATCCTGAGATAAATAAACTTACACACCTTACCACTCCTATCTCACGATGAAAGTGAATGAAACACTTAAACACCCCCTACAGGAACCCAGATCCAGACATACGCGGAGGGGTCAGACACCCCCCTGATCTTAAGACCCTAAACATGTACAGACATATTCCCAACCATCCAAAACATAAACAAAACAAGATTTACACTCATCCTGAGATAAATAAACTTACACACCTTACCACTCCTATCTCAGGATGAAAGTGAATGAAACACTTAAACACCCCCTCAGGATGAAAGTGAATGAAACACTTAAACACCCCCTCAGGATGAAAGTGAATGAAACACTTAAACACCCCCTACAGGACCAGGGAAGAAGCAGCACCTCATAACTTTTTTGACCTACACACACACACACACACACACACACCCACACAAACATTCATACCAAACTCAAACCTTTCATCATTAACGATTCACCATTTCAATAAATAACAACCTAACCCTATTAACCCTATAACCCCATAACCTCGATAACCTCTATGACCTCATAACTCTTAAAAAAAAAAAAAAAAAAAAATAATAATACTTTTTTATTAAGGCCATAAATCACTACTCCATCAAAAGTTGTCACTTTATCCCTAATCCATTCTCTGACGAGGACACTTTGCGAGAGTGTGTCGATATGCAAAACAAGACCAATCAAAGGGTGGAGGGAGGGGCAGAGGAAAAGCCAAATTTTCAGCAAAACGGGCTTCCTCCTCTTTGACCTCTCATGCTCCTACCTTTGGTTTAAAAACATTTTTTTAGGTTATCAGAACTCCTGTACATACGATAAAATTATGAAAATGCTGATTGTATGCCCGGCAAATGACAAGGGGTCAAATTATGTCTGCACACTGAAGTTAAAATTTGCAAATCAAGTGGTAAAGTAATACAACTTGTTTCTAAAAGATAAATAGAAAAATTAGAGTGTGCTGTCCTCGCGTGCGTGGGTGGGACCAACTTCATGATCGACCGCAAGAACTGGCCAGCTTGCGACAAATCATTGTTGCCAGGTCCCCTCCCCTCGCACCGAGAGCTGTGCACGTGTGAGCATATTTGTTAAACTGATAAAATTGGCTAAACCTGTGTACAAAAGAAATTTGTTAGACTGTGGTCTATCCAATTTGCACCGCAAAACAGGAACAATTTCGAAGAATTAAATGAATAAATAAATAAATAAATAAGAGAAGAAATGAAAGGAATCTGTTTGTAGACAGAAAACTGGTTTACACTAGTGCTCATTAGTGTCTCACCCTGATGACAAAGTCGACAGACAGAGAAAACATGTTTTCTAGAATTGGATAAAGCAAAATTGTGGATTGTACACATTTCAAAATTGAATTAAAAAAAAAAAAATCATTAATGATTAACGATTAATTATTTAAATGATTAATTCGCAAGATGTGTTTTTTTTTATGTGTTGAGATTTTTTTTTTTTTTTTTTGGACTGGTGAATTCTTCTATCGGAAACATTAGGATAGGGATTGTGTTGAGAATGGTAAATGAATGTTGTGTGGAGGACTTGGATAGCTTGAGACCAATGTGTTGAAAAGACTGCTCTTTGGTGACTGTGTGTGAGATGCAAATGTGCAGGGACGAATGATTTCCTGAATGAAAGTATTGGTTGAATGGTTGAAGTTTGAAGAAGACTACTATGGGAAATTGGTAGAGCAGGTTGGACAAAAGAGTGCTTTGTGCAAGTTAAATGCTAAGAAAACAAAAACAAAAAACCCAAAGAAAAAGTTGTTGCTAATTACTAACAAAGTTATGAGGAAGTGGTGTGGGTGTTAGAAGGGCATGCGCTTATGCGGTTCACTGGCTCATCAACATTTGTTTGACTGATCAAAGGAATCATTTGCTACAGGACTTAACATCCAAATCTAACCGGGATCAGAGAATCTCCTTTAGGCGTCAGGCGGCATTTTTGGAAGGTTGATGGACATCTGACTTGTGGCAGAAGCACTCTCACACACCACCGTGCCATTGACAACTACAGGGGGCAAGAAAATACAGAATCACTGACAAAAGCGGTTACCGATGCATTACATTTAAGTAACTTTTTGGTTAGCCTCACATTCAATTTACAAAATATGAAAAAGAACAGCTATGTGGGATTCAAAACATTGCCACGCCCTTTTGTCATGACGTCATGCGCAGAGTTTTGCTAACAGTTGTTTTGTATCGATCATAATGTACGGTGTTGAAACGTCTTTAAGGTTCAATTCGTTTTTTGAAACGGTGGCCCCGGTAACGAAATTTTGGCGTCGCTGGTTGGCCCCCGGCTGGGGCTTTTCGAGCTAACAGGCTAGCTTGTGCTAGCTGGAGCCATCAAGGACACGACGAACCACGAGGATCCGCCATCATGGAAGCGCCTCTCGGTTACGCCTCACTGAAGAACATACCGCACTTTTGTTAATTCTCGAATAAAACCACACTTAAAAGCATGTACGCTATATAAAAAAAAAAAACACCCCAAAAAAACAACCCTTTGTTAACCGCCAAGGACAACATGTCGCCATTCTTTCAGTTTATAGTCAAGTGTGGCGCGGCGGAGTGAGATCCGCGGGTGATGAGGCTCCTGTGGCGCAGTGATGGCCGCCATTGTTGGTCCGTTGGTCGGAGAGCGAAAGCGGCTCTCCCGTGGTCAGCTGGTCGCCTCCAGCTGCCTGTCCGTCCATTTGCTTCCTTCCTTTGTGGATCCACCCCAAACCCCTCGGCTCCCCCACCCGAAAATCCTCCATTAGCCAGCGGGCCCAGGCGCAGAAAATAGTCGTTGCGTGTCGGAACAAGGTTGGAAGCGAGCGAGGGAGGGAGGGGGAAAGAAGGCGAAATTCCGGGTGGGTGAATAGGAGCCTGACGGAGACTGGGAGCTAAGGCGTTGCTACATTTTAGCGCGCGCGCCCGCCCGGTGTTATTTGAGATCGGGAGCAGTCGCAAGCTATAGCCAGTGTGTGTGTGTGTGTCCTCAACGCAGAGCGTAAACGTTTTAGGGGCGGTGTAATGAATAGAAGCCATTATGTCGACGTTGGAATGCCCATTCACGCCACATTTCCACGTCCAATCATGTTGAGAACAACATTCGTTATTAGATTGATGACTGCTTTGCATTTTGTTGTTGCCATACCACATTTAAATGCCCTGAACCAAGACAATAAAAAAAAAATGGCTTGGACACCAAACTAAGCAAATCTTAGAACAGTGACTTGAAAAATGAATGGCATGTATATGATTTCAAAAAAATCTAGTCTTATCATCCTATGACCCGTTGAATATATACTTAGTGATACGTAGATACAGCAAATTTGCAAATGGCGAATTTACCACGCCTTCAAATATAGATTGGTGTGGTTAGTAACTACAAACTAATTTGACTTGTTTCTCCAGACTAAATAACAGATCGCTCACAAATGAATGGAAACATGGAGGCAACATCCCAACCTCAAGGTAGTGCTCGGCTCCACTCCCATCCCATTTAAAGTTGCTCTGTTGACCTTGTGGCTGAACTTTGTGCTGCAGTGTGGGCCCAGGACGACGTGCTCCAATTGCTGGAGTCCATGAAGTTGGCACTGCCGCAGAAGGACCTGACCAAGTACAAGACGTCAGAGTCCCACCTGGACTGGCAGAAAGTGGCCTTCAACTCCTACACGGCCGAAATGTGCAAGCTGAAGTGGCTGGAGGTCGCCAAAGAGGTGAGGCCACCCACCAGGGTGGCTGCGAGCTTTTGGAAAAGGCACAAAATTCATTGAGTGCGTCTTTCTCCGACTACAACAGATCCGTAAATTTCGGACTCTCACGGAGCTGATTTTGGACGCTCAGGACTACATCAAGAACCCGTACAAAGGCAAGAAACTAAAGGTAACCTATGACAGCATCTAGTTTTCAATGAATAATGATACATTTCAATGAGCAGTTGATCTCCATAAACAAGATGCACCCACAATCAGGTTTTGGAAAATAAACTGCATCAAATGTAGTCCACAGTATTCAGGAACCTGGTTTTCCTCCTGTGACAGAAACATCCGGATTTTCCCAAGAAGCCCCTGACACCGTACTTCCGCTTCTTTATGGAGAAGAGGGCCAAGTATGCAAAATTGCATCCAGAAATGAGCAACTTGGATCTGACCAAGATCTTGTCCAAGAAATATCGTGAGCTGCCTGACAAAAAAAAGGTAAAGTGTCAGATGCTTCGGGTTTGTTTGAATGGGTGGGAGGAATCCATCGAAAGACATTTTTTTTTCTTTGCACTGTGCAGAAAAAATACTTGGAAGACTTTGTGAGGGACAAAGAGGTTTTTGGACACAGCATGATGAGGTTCAGGTGAGTTCATCTATTGAGAACTTGGATTTTGCTCCTTATCGTGGACATCGCATTTTGAAAACGTTTCCCGTCCATCAGGGAGGAGCACCCGGAGCTGATTGAGAGCATGACTAAGAAAGGCTCAAATGTTCCAGAGAAGGCCAAAACGCCTCAGCAGCTGTGGTACACCCACGAAAAGAAGGCCTTCCTTAAAGGCCACCCGGACGTAAGTTGGCTTGCTATTCTTTGCCGCCCGTTGGCCTCATCTCATCATTGAGGATCTCTTGCCGTTCTTCTTCTTCCAGGCTACCACAAAGGATATCAAGGACTGCCTCAGCAAGCAGTGGACACAGCTGTCGGACAAGAAGAGACTCAAGTGGATCGCCAAGTCGCTGGAGCAGTATAAGCTGTACGAGGTGAGCTGGAAGACGGCGGCGGCGGCACATCACGTGCCAGCTTCAGCTTGTCTGTCTAATCGAGACAAAATGCCACTCATTGGATGATTTGGCTTCCCGTCAACTTTGGGGCTTTGATATTGGCAGGAGACCATGCGCGAGTACATTCAGCAGCATCCTGAGATGAACCTGACGCAGGGGGACATCGTCAAGTCCACGCTGACCAAAGCCGAGAGGCACCTGAAGGACAAGTCCGACGGCCGTCCCGACAAACCTCCACCGTGAGTCAGCGCCCCCCCCCCCCCCACTCCGTCTGAGTCCCTCCCTCGGCCGAAGAAAGGGGCCACTCATCATTTCCTTCCCTCCTTCCTTCCCTCCAGGAACGGTTACTCCATGTTCTGCGCCGAGCTGATGTCCAGCATGAAGGACGTGCCCAGCACTGAGCGTATGGTCATGTGCAGCCAGCGCTGGAAGCTGCTCAAGCAGAATGAGAAGGATGCCTACCAGAAGCGCTGTGAGCAGGTAATGCAAAATGCTTGCCTCTCACCGTATGGCTTCTCTTCATAGTGCTCTCATTGGCCTTCTTTTTTTTCTTCTCTCTCTCTCTCTCTTTGTAGAGGAAGAAGGAATACGAAATTGAGATGAACAGATTCCTCAGCGTAAGTTCTTTTCAGGCTTCAAAACACACGTCGCCTTGTCGTGGCATGTGTTTACGCTTTGAATTCACCACGAAAACACATTTTCGCCATTGAAACTGGGCTGTGATGTTTTTTTTGTATCGCTTCAGAGTTTGTCTGAGGAGGAGCAGCAGAGGGTCTTGGGTGAGGACAAGGTGGGCTTCAAGCGGGGCAGTGGGGCCAACAGCACAGCGTCCAGGAAGAACTCCAAAGCCAAGGTACCCAGAGACGTCCATTTTTGTGCTCGCATTGTCTCGACGCTTTGCTTCTGATTTGCAGGCCAACGCGGAGAAACCCAAGCGGCCCATCTCAGCCATGTTCATCTTCTCCGAGGAGAAGCGTCCCAAGCTGCACCAGGAACGTCCGGATCTCTCCGAAAGCGAACTCACGCGGATGCTGGCGCGCATGTGGAACGAGCTGCCGGACAAGAAAAAGGTACGAGTCGTCCCCCGTCCCCCCCCCCCTCGAATACGTGGGACTGAGCCACATCCTCGTCCTGAACGCAGGAGAAGTATAAGCGACTGGAGGCTGTCTTGAAGGCGGGGTCGGAGAAAAAGGAGGACCGTAGTCTGCCCGACCCGCCCAAGACGGCGCAGGACATCTGGCAGCAAAGCGTCATCGGAGACTACCTGGCCAGATTTAAGGTGAGCCAGCCGTACACAAACACTTCACCTATTTCAATCGACATTGAATGGAGTGAAAAGGATGCGTGTGCAACGCAGAATGACCGACCCAAGGCTCAGAAGGCGATGGAGGCCACCTGGAGCACTATGGAAAAGAAAGAAAAGATCATGTGGATCAAAAAAGCGGCAGAAGACCAGAAAAGATACGAGGTGAGCCAGCGCCACCACCACCTCGCCCCGGCGGCAGCTAAGCGCCACTCTGCCTGTCGTCCGCAGCGAGACCTGTGCGAGATGCGTTCGCCCGTCGCCACCGCCGTGGCCTCGGGGAAGAAGATGAAGTTCGAGGGCGAACCCAAGAAGCCGCCGTCGTGAGTTGCGCTGGCAATTTGTCCCGGGCTTCCTCCCTCCCGTGAGCTGACCTGTTTTTTCTCCACAGAAACGGCTACCAGAAGTTCTCTCAGGAGATGCTGTCCAACGGAGAGCTCAACCACCTGCCCATGAAGGTGAGGATGACGAAGATCGGTAGCCGCTGGCGGAGGCTGCCCCTCAAGGACAAGGACCGCTACAAAAAGATTGCAGAGGAGATGCAGAGGCAGTACAAAGTGCTGCTTGAGCAGTGGCTGGCCGTGAGTGACGCTGCTTCTGCTAAAAAAAGAAAATCATCCAATTCGGCTTCTTCTAATCACTCCCTCCCTTCCTCCCTCCCTCAGAGCGTATCTTCTCAAGTTAGGAATTCGTACAAAGAGTACAACTCACAGGTGAGGCGCAGCACAATTTGAGAAGCTGTGTTTATTGTGGTGACATGTTGCCCTTTTGATCTTCCAGAAAAGAAAAACCCCTACAAAACCAGGAGGCCCCAAGGCAAAGGTCAAGAAATCGGTAAGGTGCTAGCATTGGGCCGCTAAACCCCCTAAAAGTGATCAAAAATTGTTGCAAAGATGCAAGGATCTCTCCCAAGCGGACAAAATCCAGATGTAGAAGCAGAACAGCCAACGATAGCTCTTATGCACGGCTTCCCGCAGGACACCAAGGAGGAGGAGGAAGAAGAAGAAGAAGACGACGATGAAAAGGACAGGGCTTCCTCCGAAGCGGGGTCCTCCAGCAAAGATGATGATGACGACGACGACGACGTAAGTTGCGGCAATACGATTTTGGAACAGCGTGAATCTTTTCGTTTCTCACGGACCATTCCAAACGTTTGTGTTGAAGAAGGACGAAGATGACGAAGACGACGACAAAGTGGACGACAAGGAGAACAAGTCAGAAGACAGCAGCAGCGAGTCCAACTCTGGCGGCTCGTCAGACTCTGACTCGGACTGAAGAGAGGCGCAGGGGGCGGGACCACCGTGACGACGGGACAGACCAAGCTGAGCCACGGGGGCTTCATTCGGGGGGAGATCTCTGCCACTGTGCCAACCCCTGCCCAAGCCGCACTTTACGGTCCATAAACCATAGTGGATGTTTAAAAAATATGGCCAATCATTGGTCAAACCTGAATTGCGTTCCTGAAATCGACCACAGAAACTCGCATGGTGGCATCTTTGTCAATATTTCGGAAGAAATCCCACAGACGTAGCTTGTGTTGATCCAGATAGTCCTTCAATAAATGCAAAATAAATGTATCATAAGACATTGGATATACTTTTCATGAAGACATATAACTAACCTGGATGATTTTCATTGGGTCGATGCGTTTTACTGGTTTCTTAGCAATAAACCCTCCAACTCCTCCGTACTGCACATCCAGATCAGGATGATCTTCGCTCGTCACCTCCAGCAGATGTAAAAAGGTTTCATTGACCAATACATTCTGCTCGGATCAAAAATGATAATAATAAAAGGAGTGGAAAATACATCATTGATGAGTCTATTCTCACTTACGCATATATTAATCTCCTCCAAGGTCGTTTTCGACATTTTCTTCACCATATTGAGAAGGGACAGCGCTCCCTCTACTGTTAGTGAATTGTAAGCCAGCTGTGGGAACAATTAGAAACATGATTTTATATCAGACTGTCGTCTGGTTACCACTAGTTTACTCACCATCAGTACCCGTAGGGTGTCGTTGTATTCGAGACCCCTGCAGAGCAAGCTGACACCTTCATTGGTGATGCGATTGTTGTTGAGATTGAGGTGCACCAATGTGTGATTGAATTTCAGAGCTTCACCTATAGCTAGGGCTCCTTCGTTCCCAAAACCATTCCATGATAGGTCAAGGTGCTTTAACATTGTATTCACCTAAATATGGAGAGAAGCAATATTCACACCGGGGCCGATTTATATTCGTTCAAGTGTTATATTTTAAGGCTCCAAGGCCCATGTACCTTGAGTCCGGCGCAAAGCGCAACAGCTCCTTTCATTCTGAGTTGATTCCAACAAAGATTCAGCACCTCCAGATGCTCGGCATTTGCTGTAAATATGTAAAATAGGAATAAACCTTCAGCTATTATCCAACGGTCATGCCAACGCATTAACAAAAACATGCTAGCATACCTAACAACAGTCCTAGATACTCTCCTCCTCGTCCACAAAACTTATTATGGCTGACGTCTAATTCCTTAATACTTACGTTGACCTAAATGTGAAAATATTTGTATCGTAAGAAAAGAATGCAAGGGTCAGATGTCAACGGATCGAAGAACTCACAGAAAAAGCTTCTGCAAAATATTTTGCATCATCGTCTATAAATCCATTTCCTGTTGGATGAGACAAAACATAATGACAAACTAGGTACAATAGCTATAGCTTGCTAATAATATTATTGACAGTGATAATATGACATGCAATGACATTGATTGATAATATATCCAATCCAGTAATGAGTATTGTCCACATTATGAGTTCATAACAGTATAAAAATAGAATTTAAACATTTATATCATTATATACTGCACATACCTGAAAGTTTGATTGATTTTAGTGAAAAGCTGTCCAGCAACATTTTACCCACATGCTCAGCGCCAGAAGAATGAAGACGGTTGTTGGACAAGTCCTATAATATGTATGCACACCCACTTGTACAATAAAACGTATTGATTATTAATTTGATATCATGAAAAGCATTTTTTCTTCATACCAAATGCTGGATGGTGAAATTAACTTTTAGCATCTCTGCCAGATCCTTGGCTCCCTCTGCTTGGATGTCGTTGTCTGCCAGTTCCAGAGTGTTGAGATGCATGTCACTCTGAGTGCAAAATAATTTTCGATAGCGCCTATCAAAATGCTTGCTCTTGGTGACATGCTCATATTTTGCAACTCACCACCAAAGCAATAGCGAGTGCCTTGCACCCCAATGGTCCAAGACCGTAGTGGCTGAGGGTCATGGTGGGAGAGTCGAGGTTCCGAATGAAGGAGGACACGGGAACAACACTCAACAGCTTGCAGGCTTGTAGGTAGACATCAGCTACAGATGTTAAACCCAAGGGTTCGTCATCTGTAGCTTTGGGGATGCACAAAATGTTAAAAATAAATGATAATTAAGTTGTGTTCGAGAACTCATGTTACAATGGACTCACCATCTAAGCCTGGGTCCAAATCGTCTTCCAAGTCTTGTCTTAATTTGGTAGATGGATCATCATCATCCTCTAAACAGAGGGACTCAAAAGATAGAGTTGACATTTGCGTTAGCTGTGAAACTAGAAACATGCAATGGAGAAACACGGAATCAAACAAGGAGCCATATTTGTCATTGAAGTACAAGTCTGTGAGGTGAAAGAGAACACCTTTGTGTAAATCTATCTGTCAGACGGCACGTGGTGTGTACCGCACTAAATTATGGATATGCATCCCGGACTTGTTCAGTCTTGAATAACTAGAATTGTATGTCAGGAAGAGGTTGATGGATGTAGAGCTGAAGACATGAGCAGGTGCAAAAGATAAGATTTTGTTGGAAAAGGATGACAAACTGTAGCCCACGATGGAAGGAAAATTAGTTTTTAGAAATATTGAATGAAAGATAAGTTTGCAACATATCTCTGGTGAGTTCCATCAGTCGGTGTAATGAAGTTTGCTTTCATGATGAGAACTTGTCATTTAGGTCTTGACTGTGTGCTCCGCATCCAAAGCGAGCTCCGATGGCGCATGCGCAGACGGAAGAAAAGAAGCATGATCAGCTGGCTGTTATTTTACGCTATGTACCCGCTCTCACAGTACTTGCGTAGACGCCCCTCGGGTAAGCACAACTGGAAAAAAGCATGTTTATGCGTTTTATTCCATGCCACCATTATATCCACCTTTGACCAACGCTCTGCGATGCTAAATAAGCTACGTCGCTAGTGCTTAGTTTCTGATGCATTTTGCTTGTAGACTCGGTAGCTTTAATTGTCACGTGCACGAGTAAAAGCTGACGTTTTGTATGATGACATGTTATTGTGCAAAGTTAAAGTGTGGAGAAAGTAATATTTTAGAGCACAACTCAACTGTCGAGTTTGGTAAACACTGGTGGGTGAGTGGTGGGGGGGTGACATGCTAACGCGTTAGCTTGCACCTGTTAGCAAAACTCTGCGCATGACGTCATGACAAAAGGGCGTGGCAATGTTTTGAATCCCACATAGCTGTTCTTTTTCATATTTTGTAAATTGAATGTGAGGCTAACCAAAAAGTTACTTAAATGTAATGCATCGGTAACCGCTTTTGTCAGTGATTCTGTATTTTCTTGCCCCCTGTAGTTGTCAATGGCACGGTGGTGTGTGAGAGTGCTTCTGCCACAAGTCAGATGTCCATCAACCTTCCAAAAATGCCGCCTGACGCCTAAAGGAGATTCTCTGATCCCGGTTAGATTTGGATGTTAAGTCCTGTAGCAAATGATTCCTTTGATCAGTCAAACAAATGTTGATGAGCCAGTGAACCGCATAAGCGCATGCCCTTCTAACACCCACACCACTTCCTCATAACTTTGTTAGTAATTAGCAACAACTTTTTCTTTGGGTTTTTTGTTTTTGTTTTCTTAGCATTTAACTTGCACAAAGCACTCTTTTGTCCAACCTGCTCTACCAATTTCCCATAGTAGTCTTCTTCAAACTTCAACCATTCAACCAATACTTTCATTCAGGAAATCATTCGTCCCTGCACATTTGCATCTCACACACAGTCACCAAAGAGCAGTCTTTTCAACACATTGGTCTCAAGCTATCCAAGTCCTCCACACAACATTCATTTACCATTCTCAACACAATCCCTATCCTAATGTTTCCGATAGCAGAATTCACCAGTCCAAAAAAAAAAAAAAAAATCTCAACACATAAAAAAAAACACATCTTGCGAATTAATCATTTAAATAATTAATCGTTAATCATTAATGATTTTTTTTTTTTTAATTCAATTTTGAAATGTGTACAATCCACAATTTTGCTTTATCCAATTCTAGAAAACATGTTTTCTCTGTCTGTCGACTTTGTCATCAGGGTGAGACACTAATGAGCACTAGTGTAAACCAGTTTTCTGTCTACAAACAGATTCCTTTCATTTCTTCTCTTATTTATTTATTTATTTATTCATTTAATTCTTCGAAATTGTTCCTGTTTTGCGGTGCAAATTGGATAGACCACAGTCTAACAAATTTCTTTTGTACACAGGTTTAGCCAATTTTATCAGTTTAACAAATATGCTCACACGTGCACAGCTCTCGGTGCGAGGGGAGGGGACCTGGCAACAATGATTTGTCGCAAGCTGGCCAGTTCTTGCGGTCGATCATGAAGTTGGTCCCACCCACGCACGCGAGGACAGCACACTCTAATTTTTCTATTTATCTTTTAGAAACAAGTTGTATTACTTTACCACTTGATTTGCAAATTTTAACTTCAGTGTGCAGACATAATTTGACCCCTTGTCATTTGCCGGGCATACAATCAGCATTTTCATAATTTTATCGTATGTACAGGAGTTCTGATAACCTAAAAAAATGTTTTTAAACCAAAGGTAGGAGCATGAGAGGTCAAAGAGGAGGAAGCCCGTTTTGCTGAAAATTTGGCTTTTCCTCTGCCCCTCCCTCCACCCCTTTGATTGGTCTTGTTTTGCATATCGACACACTCTCGCAAAGTGTCCTCGTCAGAGAATGGATTAGGGATAAAGTGACAACTTTTGATGGAGTAGTGATTTATGGCCTTAACAAAAAAGGATTATTATTATTTTTTTTTTTTTTTTTTAAGAGTTATGAGGTCATAGAGGTTATCGAGGTTATGGGGTTATAGGGTTAATAGGGTTAGGTTGTTATTTATTGAAATGGTGAATCGTTAATGATGAAAGGTTTGAGTTTGGTATGAATGTTTGTGTGGGTGTGTGTGTGTGTGTAGGTCAAAAAAGTTATGAGGTGCTGCTTCTTCCCTGGTCCTGTAGGGGGTGTTTAAGTGTTTCATTCACTTTCATCCTGAGGGGGTGTTTAAGTGTTTCATTCACTTTCATCCTGAGGGGGTGTTTAAGTGTTTCATTCACTTTCATCCTGAGATAGGAGTGGTAAGGTGTGT